>NC_088240.1:98740614-98751423 GCF_036934945.1 Oncorhynchus masou masou | reverse complement strand
CCTGTGTAGGGTCAGTCACAGTGGTCAGGTATTCTGCCGCTGTGTACTCCCTGTGTAGGGTCAGTCACAGTGGTCAGGTATTCTGCCGCTGGGTACTCCCTGTGTAGGCCCAAATAGCATTCTCGTTTGCTTTGTTTTTTTGTTAATTCTTTCCAATGTATCAAGTAATTCTCTTTTTGTTTTCTCAGGATTTGGTTGGGTCTAATTGTGTTGCTGTCCTGGGGCTCTATGGGGTCTCTTTGTGAACAGAGCCCCAGGACCAGCTTGCTTAGGGGACTCTTCAGGTTCATCTCTCTGTAGATGATGGCTTTGTTATGGAAGGTTTGGGAATCCTTCCCTTTTAGGTGGTTGTAGAATTTAACAGCTCTTTTCCGGATTTTGATCATTAGTGGGTATCGGCCTAATTCTGCTCTGCTTGCATTATTTGGTGTTTTACGTTGAACACAGAGGATATTTTTGCACATTTCACTCTCTCTCCCCCCTCTCTCTCATATGTCGTTTGCATAGTTTTTAATTATGTTTGAATAGAGATATGTATATGTATACTAATAAGTGCACCACAAATATTAGGTCAGATTATACAGCTCCAGTCTCTCATTAATTAAGTGCTAATATTGAACAGTTCATAGATATATAGATAAGACTCAAACAATCTGTAGACAGCAGTGACACCATCTGTTTTTTGCTGTAATAGAATAGCTCATTCTGGCTTTGGTTTTTCCAAATCCAGTAGCTGAACCTTATTCTTATTCTAAAAAACCTTGGTATTCTGAGATGACCCACTGAAATCCCATGGGACGCATTAATGAAATCAATCAATTGAAATCAATTTGTACCTAAACTGTTTTGCCCCTAAGTAAAGTTCAACCCCAATAAGAAAACAAAACAGCACATTGTCTAAATTGGAGGTGATGCAGTTTCTGCTGCAGTGAGAGGCTTGGTGGAGGCTCAGGTTACGGTCCAAATTACACACTAGCCCCTATATAGTTGTGCACTACCCTATGGACCCTGGTCAAAAGTAGTGCTCTTTAAAAGGGAATAGGGTGCCATTTGGGACGTGTCGTAGGCTCAGCTCATGCATTATTCATTAAGCAGAGTGGAGTTGGGTTGCTATGGTTTGTGGACACATTTACATACAAATTTGTTTTCTAATGCAATATTAATAATTACTTTACTGCGGTCTTTGTTTCTGTGTCGTCATTGAACAGGCTTAGTTAACATCGACAATACAGAACATGCATAAACAGCCACCTACCTCCAAACATGCTTGAGGAATTAAAAGTGACAGGTGGCTGTCCAAAACCATAAAAACAGTGTAATATGTGTCATGTATGTTTTGTTAAATAAAACAACAGTACTATGCATGAAGTTGGAACTAAAGGTTTCATTACTGGTTATTAGTAGCCTAATGTAGCCAGTAAGATGGAGCCAAAGGACACGTTATCAACATACATCTCACGCTAAGTTGACCTCAGTGGACAGACGGTTCACAGATACTTAACAAAGAGGATGTGTATGTTTACGGATAGACCGGTTATGGACAGGCACTATGCAGAACAAATTCCGATATAAATACCACAATGTGTTGTGAATATTTTGACCAGTAAATATAGATATAGACATGCCTGAATATGACATGAGTCTTGAGAGAGAGAGAGAGCAGAGGCGTGGAGGAAGCATCACACAATGGTCTTATTGAGGGAAATGTCAGCTTGGACAGCTTGGACAGCTTGGGAAGAAGTGATCTGCATTATTGGCATGGACCCACTGGCCAGGTCACAGGGAAACCTCCATCCATGATGACCCACGGTGTAGGCCGGCAGAGGGAAGCTGAGAACCACACGCAGACACACGCGCTGAAGACGAGATGATCGTCTCCCTTTTCCATCATGTTTCCCCTATTTCAACTGGCACTCCTACCCTTCTGGAGCAGGAGGGGCGGCTGGTTGGACAGCAGAGTTATGATTCATGACTTATCTGCTTGAGGAGTTTTTAAGTGGGTTTGGAGTTCTGTGGTTTAGGAGACTATTCCATCAACGTTCCACCAAACATATACAGAACACGGTTGCCATGTTCTCCGAAGATACGATATTAATGTTCTAGACACGTTAAATGAGAACATTGCAAGAACATTCATGCTTCCGGGTTCTGTGCAATAGGAGCATATTCTGCCAACATTTCACCAAACATACACAAAACATGGTTGTCATGTTATCAGAACATAAGATATTAATGTTCTAGACACGTTTCATGGGAACGTTGCAAAAACATTCATGTGTCAAGGAAACATTAATTACACTTCCCATCTTGTTACTGTTTCCGAGCCAATGAAGTCCTGATTGGTGAACTCCTTGATCCATTCGTAGCTCTTTGTCTGTTGACGAGGTTAGAGACTCACTCACACAGTGCTTTTAACATACACTGTTTTCAACTGACATATTTGACATGAATAATGACATTGTGCATGTTTATTTATAGAGTAATTATTATTGAACATGTCCTCACCTGGGATATGAACTCACATCCTCTTGATTCACTGTACTCCCATCTTCCTGCTGCTCCGCCATGTCTGTGTCAGCTATCAGTTAATCTGACTATTCTCATCATTCATTTTAATGACTTATTTCAGCAATTGAAGAGGCCTACTGTATCGTTGTATAATGTCAGTGAGGCTGTAACGCATCGTCGTTGGAATGAGGTGAGGACCAAAGCGCAGCGTGGTGCGTGTTCATCACTATATTCTTAAACAGAGAACACTAAACAAAATAAAAAGGAGAATGAAACAGTTCTGGTGACAAACACATAACAGAAAATAATCACCCACACAGGTGGGAAAAGGCTACCTAGGTATGATTCTCAATCATAGACAATGAACGACACCTGCCTCTAATTGAGAACCACCACGCCAAACACAAAACCACAACGTTGAAAAAAGAACATAGACTACCCACCCACCTCGCCCTGACCATACTAAAACAAAGACATAACAAAAGAACATAGACTACTCACCCACCTCACGCCCTGACCATACTAAAACAAAGACATAACAAAAGAACATAGACTACTCACCCACCTCACGCCTGACCATACTAAAACAAAGACATAACAAAAGAACATAGACTACCTCGCCCTGACCATACTAAAACAAAGACATAACAAAAGAACATGAACTACCCCCCACTCACGCCATGACCATACTAAAACAAAGACATAACAAAAGAACATAGACTACCCACCCACCTCACGCCCTGACCATACTAAAACAAAGACATAACAAAAGAACATAGACTACCCACCCAACTCACGCCCTGACCATACTAAAACAAAGACATAACAAAAGAACATAGACTACCCACCCAACTCACGCCCTGACCATACTAAAACAAAGACATAACAAAAGAACATAGACTACTCACACCCAGCTACCCTGACCTAAAACAGACATCAAAGAACATATAGACCCCACCCAACTCACGCCCTGACCATACTAAAACAAAAGACATAACAAAAGAACATAGACTACTCACCCAACTCACGCCCTGACCATACTAAAACAAAGACATAACAAAAGAACATAGACTACCCACCCACCTCACGCCCTGACCATACTAAAACAAAGACATAACAAAAGAACATAGACTACTCACCCAACTCACGCCCTGAGACATAACAAAAAAGAACATAGACTACCCACCCAACTCACGCCCTGACCATACTAAAACAAAGACATAACAAAAGACTACCCACCCACTAGACCATACTCACATAACAAAGAACATAGACTACTCACCCAACTCACATCCTGACCATACTAAAACAAAGACATAACAAAGAACATAGACTACTCACCCAACTCACATCCCTGACCATACTAAAACAAGACATAACAAAAAACTAAAGTCAGGGCAGTGACAGAGCATATTAACCTATTTTTAATGATCCTCCTGATTCACTAGGATTGTACTTTTTTAACAGAGATTGAGATTGACTTCAAAAGTGCATTCTTCCTGTTGCTTCCACCTATCAGGTTGGTAACAGATCTACCTAAGTGTCTAAGGAGGAGTGGTTAGGGATTCTTCTAGAGGAGATCCCTTATTGGGACTGTGGTTAGGGTGTTCGTCATTGGTGCTGCTGGCCTAGGGTTTGAGACCCCGGTAAGGGGAGTCACCCCTACTCTCATATTCTTAGCAATATACACTGAGTGTACCAAACATGAGGAACGCCCTTACTAATATTGAGTTGCCCTCCCCTTTTTTTGCCCTAAGAACAGCCTAAATGCGTTGGGGGCATGGACTCTACAAGGTGTCGATAGTTAGGCCCCTGTCTGGGATCTGATTGACAGGAAGTTGATTCAGGGGCTGTAAAGGGATTCACTAGAAACTGATTCACCTGGAGATAAAACACAGGGATCTGATTCAGTAGGAATGAGATTAACAAGGACCTGAATCACCTGGAGCTAAAACACAGGGATCTGCTTCAGTAGGAATGAGATTAACAAGGAACTGAATCACCTGGAGCTAAAACACAGGGATCTGATTCAGTAGGAATGAGATTAACAAGGAACTGAATCACCTGGAGCTAAAACACAGGGATCTGATTCAGTAGGAATGAGATTAACAAGGAACTGAATCACCTGGAGCTAAAACACAGGGATCTGATTCAGTAGGAATGAGATTAACAAGGAACTGAATCACCTGGAGCTAAAACACAGGGATCTGATTCAGTACGACTGAGATTAACAAGGAACTGAATCACCTGGAGCTAAAACACAGGGATCTGATTCAGTAGGAATGAGATTAACAAGGAACTGAATCAGTGATTCTCTTGAGATGAACTGCAATGGACTTTATCAGATGACGTGAAAGTTTGATTTGACCCCCCGAGAAGACTATGTAATTACATGGAAAGCACATCAGTAGTGATGGTGAATATGAAGCTTCCTAACATGTCCTGATGGACCTCTGAGAAGGACTGTTATCCCCCCACTGACCACTAGAGAGGGAGGTGACACAGCACACAGCTTGCTCCCTCTGTCACATCAGTTGTTCATTTTGGCATCAGACCAACAACGTCCATGGCCGTGATGGATCGTGGGTAAATTGTGACTGACTGATCGACAAATAATAATGAGTATTTATCTATGATGCAAGGTGATTTGTAGATCAGTCAGTTGGCAGTCGCCTGCACTGTCAGCTGCAATGTGGAACAAGCCCAATGGGCGCGTTCCAGCAGATCACTTTTGTCAAGTTTGTAATCATTCGTCACCGCCTTTCAAAGTGTGTTGCATTATGGTTATAAAAATTGTCCGACTACAATGTCGACTGCATAAACCTGCAGTGTTTGATGAAGTCGCCATGAAGTCTCATCACCTGCAATGTAACCGGTCATTCGGGTGTTTTAGTTTGACTCAGGCGCGGAGCCAAAGATGCGACTGGAAACAGGAACCAACGTCGCTGGGATTCTAAAGCTACAGGGGATACAAAATGAAAGTGATATTTGAGATGTCTCTTTAAACAATTCATTGTACACATGTTATGTCACACTCACAAACTGTTTATTTAGACATATTGCAGTAAAAACGTTTCTAAACAACAACGCTATGTTGACACACTGCCATGTTCATCTGAGCCTTGCTGTTGTAAAAACCCAGTGCAGTGTCCCGGCTTTCATTTGTATGCAGATGCAAGTCCCGGCTTCACCTCCAACTTTCGTCTACAGTCGGCTCTGTGGGGCTTACTGCTCCGTACACCGAATGTCGCTGGCAAGCGGCACAGGCACTACAGACGCCAGCCTAGTGGACGTAATTCAAGACGACATTTGGAAAGGAAGGATTGAAGGATTTCTCAAGAGGCCTGTAAAGCATGTCAACAGAGCAGACCCAACACTTTATTTCCCACAGTTCCGGGTTAGTGTTAGCCAATGGAGAGCTTGTTTGTCTAAATAGATGACTATGGGATATAGACATGGCACAGGACTAAAGGCTTTCACATCTTAATTAGTTTAATACCTGTAATCAACTTTAGATTGTAACTTTCAACTGGCGACTGTGCTTTGTGGCAGTGCTGCGTGTATCCTGCATTCATACACGAAGATGAGAAATGGGTTTCTAAATCTGAGTGACAAATCTGTATGATGTATTAGCGAGTTCTTAGTAAGTATGTGTTCTATATTTTATACTGTATGTACGTGTGGTTTGGTCCTCGTGCAATTATCAAAGGAGGCAGTTAAAAGAGCAATATGTCTGGTAGAGACACTAAACATGATCCACATTTTCCACGTTGACAGTGACACAAAGCAGACCTGGTTCTGTAATGGAGGAATTAAGAGGACGTGTTGACCTCTAGAACGTGGCCCCAGGTTACCTAGGAGACGTGGAAGCCGACAGTGTTGGGGAGCAGTTCCATTACATGTTATTTTAATAGTCATTTAACTACATTTTGGAAGGTTAAATCAATTCAAATCTTCGTAGTGTTTTCGGTAGTTAATATATACATACAGTGCCTTGCGAAAGTATTCGGCCCCCTTGAACTTTGCGACCTTTTGCCACATTTCAGGCTTCAAACATAAAGATATAAAACTGTATTTTTTTGTGAAGAATCAACAACAAGTGGGACACAATCATGAAGTGGAACGACATTTATTGGATATTTCAAACTTTTTTAACAAATCAAAAACTGAAAAATTAGGCGTGCAAAATTATTCAGCCCCTTAAGTTAATACTTTGTAGCGCCACCTTTTGCTGTGATTACAGCTGTAAGTCGCTTGGGGTATGTCTCTATCAGTTTTGCACATCGAAGACTGAAATTTTTTCCCATTCCTCCTTGCAAAACAGCTCGAGCTCAGTGAGGTTGGATGGAGAGCATTTGTGAACAGCAGTTTTCAGATCTTTCCACAGATTCTCGATTGGATTCAGGTCTGGACTTTGACTTGGCCTTTCTAACACCTGGATATGTTTATTTTTGAACCATTCCATTGTAGATTTTGCTTTATGTTTTGGATCATTGTCTTGTTGGAAGACAAATCTCCGTCCCAGTCTCAGGTCTTTTGCAGACTCCATCAGGTTTTCTTCCAGAATGGTCCTGTATTTGGCTCCATCCATCTTCCCATCAATTTTAACCATCTTCCCTGTCCCTGCTGAAGAAAAGCAGGCCCAAACCATGATGCTGCCACCACCATGTTTGACAGTGGGGATGGTGTGGTCAGGTGATGAGCTGTGTTGCTTTTACGCCAAACATAACGTTTTGCATTGTTGCCAAAAAGTTCAATTTTGGTTTCATCTGACCAGAGCACCTTCTTCCACATGTTTGGTGTGTATCCCAGGTGGCTTGTGGCAAACTTTAAACAACACTTTTTTTATGGATATCTTTAAGAAATGGCTTTCTTCTTGCCACTCTTCCATAAAGGCCAGATTTGTGCAATATACGACTGATTGTTGTCCTATGGACAGAGTCTCCCACCTCAGCTGTAGATCTCTGCAGTTCATCCAGAGTGATCATGGGCTTCTTGGCTGCATCTCTGATCAGTCTTCTCCTTGTATGAGCTGAAAGTTTAGAGGGACGGCCAGGTCTTGGTAGATTTGTAGTGGTCTGATACTCCTTTCATTTCAATATTATCGCTTGCACAGTGCTCCTTGGGATGTTTAAAGCTTGGGAAATCTTTTTGTATCCAAATCCGGCTTTACACTTCTTCACAACAGTATCTCGGACCTGCCTGATGTGTTCCTTGTTCTTCATGATACTCTCTGCGCTTTTCACTGAAAGTAAAGGGGCTGAATAATTTTGCAGTTTTATATCTTTATGTTTGAAGCCTGAAATGTGGCAAAAGGTCGCAAAGTTCAAGGGGGCCGAATACTTTCGCAAGGCACTGTATATTTTTAAATTCACAAATGACCCCCTATTTTTTTTCTCTCTCCCTGCACTCATGAAAAAGTACTACTGAATTACTACACAAAATCAATTTGTGCAGTAGTGAATATGTAGAGACGTGTAGGGGTTCTGTAGTTAATGCACTACTCAAGATACACAAATAGAGTTTTATAGTGTTCAGTAGCAAAACAGTAGTTTCCAGTAATCAGGTAGAGATTTTATAGTGTTCAGTAGCAAAACAGTAGTTTCCAGTAATCAGGTAGAGATTTTATAGTGTTCAGTAGCAAAACAGTAGTTTCCAGTAATCAGGTAGAGATTTTATAGTGTTCAGTAGGAAAACAGTCGTGTTTCAGGTAGTAATTAGGTAGAGATTTTACTTGATATTAGTGGTAAATAAGTTTTCAAAACACTACAGCTTTACTTCACAGGCTTTTCAGTAGTAATCAGGTAGAGTTTTTACTACTTGTGTTGGTAGTAAATAAGCATCCACAACACTACAGCTAGACTACACCGGCTTTTCACAACCGCAGAAGACAAAACAGGAAGTAGTTGGTTGTTGTTGCCTAGCTATTGTTTTTGACAACCCCTGAATTGAATGATCTTCCATCCTTTGTCATGATGTCTTTCACAGCCCTTATGATGGCACCATCTGGCAGTTTAACTTTCCTTTATGTTTTATAAATGCCTTCATGTCAATGTTTAGCCGCTTATATAACTTCCTAAACGGTCCAAAAAGCTTGCTAGCCAAAACATACTTTTGTTTACCCTATCTGTTTGCTAGCCCCATTGAAATGTACTTACCCATTCTACTTAAGCTCTTTGACCTATGGCCAAGGAGGCCCTCGACATTAGAAGACTGGAGGCCATCGTTGGTAAGATTAACATTGTTTATCTGTGTTGTCGTATGTGACCTCTGTTAGCAGAGGTTCTCTCTTCGGTTGTCTCTTGTGCGTGTCTTTATTTTCTAAAACGTTACTGTGGTGGAGAAATGTGGCTGCAACAAAAAAGAGGATCTGAAGATAGATAAGTCAAAGTTGAAGGATCTGAAGATAGTTAAGTCAAAGTTGAAGGATCTGAAGATAGTTAAGTCAAAGTTGAAGGATCTGAAGATAGTTAAGTCAAAGTTGAAGGATCTGAAGATAGATAAGTCAAAGTTGAAGGATCTGAAGATAGTTAAGTCAAAGTTGAAGGATCTGAAGATAGATAAATCAAAGTTGAAGGATCTGAAGAGAGATAAGTCAAAGCTGAAGGACCTGAAGATAGATAAATCAAAGCTGAAGGACCTGAAGATAGATAAATCCAAGCTGAAGGACCTGAAGATAGATAAGTCAAAGTTGAAGGATCTGAAGATAGATAAATCAAAGTTGAAGGATCTGAAGATAGTTAAGTCAAAGTTGAAGGATCTGAAGATAGATAAATCAAAGTTGAAGGATCTGAAGATAGATAAGTCAAAGTTGAAGGATCTGAAGATAGATAAATCAAAGTTGAAGGATCTGAAGATAGATAAGTCAAAGTTGAAGGATCTGAAGATAGTTAAGTCAAAGTTGAAGGATCTGAAGATAGATAAATCAAAGTTGAAGGATCTGAAGATAGATAAGTCAAAGCTGAAGGATCTGAAGATAGGTAAATATAAACTGAAGGATCTGAAGATAGATAAATCAAAGTTGAAGGATCTGAAGATAGATAAATCAAAGTTGAAGGATCTGAAGACAGGTAAATCAAAGTTGAAGGATCTGAAGATAGATAAGTCAAAGTTGAAGGATCTGAAGACAGATAAATCAAAGTTGAAGGATCTGAAGATAGATAAATCAAAGTTGAAGGATCTGAAGACAGGTAAATATAAACTGAAGGATCTGAAGATAGGTGTGATAATGTTGCATTTTTTTAACCTTTATTTTACTAGGCAAGTCAGTTAAGAACAAATTCTTATTTTCAATGACGGCCTAGGAACAGTGGGTTAACTGCCTGTTCAGGGGCAGAACGAGGTAGGTGAAGGAGTCAGGCACAGGAGAGCAGAATGCTCCGAGAGACTTCCAATTGGCAAGTCCACCAACACAGGTAAGGCACAATCAAACAAGTACAACGCCCTCAACAACAGAGAACCCGTACAAACGCACGGAGGAACAAACAAAAGGTCAGACAATAACACTCTTATGAATCCATGAAAACAAAGAATGGCATAACCTCACCGAGCACATCACAATGAAAGAATAATCCCGCACAAACCCAGGCAGGCAACAGGGTAAATATATACACACAGAAATGAAAGCAAATGAAACCAGGTGTGAAAAAGAACCAAAGACAAAACCAACAGAAAAGGAAAAAGGGATGGGTGACGGCTAGTAGACCGGCGACCGCGAGCGGCCGAGCGCAGCCCGAACAGCGAGAGGAACGACCTTCGGTAGAAGTCATGACAATAGGTAAGTCAAAGCTGAATCAAGACAAGGCCTCAAAAGGGAATAACCCACATGTAATCGAGCGTATCACTTCTTGTTTTATGATATAACTACAGTTAGAAACTTGAGGAAATAACACATGTAATATAGTAGTAACACACTTTTGAGACAGGGATTTTGAATGGGCAAACAGTAGTACATTGGTCAGTTGTCAATATTAACTCAAAAGGGTTTATGTAGGAAATGAAAAAAGATCCAGAGCAATTCAGTAATGATACACACATGGTAGCAGTAATGTGTAGGCATTACATAGTAATTCAAAGGGATTGATTAGGCATGTAGCAGTAATGTGTAGGCATTACATAGTAATTCAAAGGGATTGATTAGTCATGTAGCAGTAATGTGTAGGCATTACATATTAATTCAAAGTGATTGATTAGTCATGTAGCAGTAATGTATAGGCATTACATAGTAATTCAATAGGGATTGATTAGGCATGTAGCAGTAATGTGTAGACATTACATAGTAATTCAAAGGGATTGATTAGT
>NC_088240.1:98727885-98740114 GCF_036934945.1 Oncorhynchus masou masou | reverse complement strand
CCTAATCAAACCCTTTGAATTAGTATGTAATGCCTATACATTACTGCTACATGACTAATCAATCCCTTTGAATGACTATGTAATGCCTATACATTACTGCTACATGACTAATCAATCCCTTTGAATTACTATGTAATGCCTACACATTACTGCTACATGACTAATCAATCCCTTTGAATTACTATGTAATGCCTAATCAATCCCTTTGAATTACTATGTAATGCCTAATCAATCCATTTGAATTACTATGTAATGCCTAATCAATCCCTTTGAATTACTATGTAATGCCTAATCAATCCCTATTGAATTACTATGTAATGCCTAATCAATCCCTATTGAATTACTATGTAATGCCTAATCAATCCCTTTGAATTACTATGTAATGCCTAATCAATCCCTTTGAATTACTATGCAATGCCTAATCAATCCCTATTGAATTACTATGTAATGCCTAATCAATCCCTTTGAATTACTATGTAATGCCTAATCAATCCCTATTGAATTACTATGTAATGCCTACACATTACTGCTACATGACTAATCAATCCCTATTGAATTACTATGTAATGCCAAATCAACCCCTATTGAATTACTATGTAATGCCTACACATTACTGCTACATGACTAATCAATCCCTTTGAATTACTATGTAATGCCTACACATTACTGCTACATGACTAATCAATCCTTTTGAATTACTATGTAATGCCTACACATTACTGCTACATGCCTAATCAATGCCTATTGAATTACTATGTAATGCCTATACATTACTGCTACATGACTAATCAATCCCTTTGAATGACTATGTAATGCCTATACATTACTGCTACATGACTAATCAATCCCTGTTGAATTACTATGTAATGCCTATACATTACTGCTACATGCCTAATCAAACCCTTTGAATTACTATGTAATGCCTATACATTACTGCTACATGACTAATCAATCCCTTTGAATGACTATGTAATGCCTATACATTACTGCTACATGACTAATCAATCCCTGTTGAGTTACTATGTAATGCCTATACATTACTGCTACATGACTAATCAATCCCTTTGAATTACTATGTAATGCCTAATCAATCCCTTTGAATGACTATGTACTGCCTATACATTACTGCTACATGACTAATCAATCCCTATTGAATTACTATGTAATTCCTATACATTACTGCTACATGACTAATCAATCCCTTTGAATTACTATGTAATGCCTACACATTACTGCTACATGCCTAATCAAACCCTTTGAATTACTATGTAATGCCTATACATTTCTGCTACATGACTAATCAATCCCTTTGAATTACTATGTAATGCCTATACATTACTGGTACATGTCTGTATCATTACTGAATTGCTCTTGATTATTTTTTCATTTCCTACATAAACCCTTTTGAGTTAATATTGACAACTGACCAATGTACTACTGTTTGCCCATTCAAAATCCCTGTCTCAATATTGTGTTACTACTATACTGGTGCCCGTGTTATTTCCTCAAGTTTCTAACTGTAGTTATATCATAAAACAAGAAGTGATACGCTCGATTACATATGGGTTATTCCCTTTTGAGAACTTGTCTTGATTCAGCTTTGACTTACCTATTGTCATGACTTCTACCGAAGGTCGTTCCTCTCGCTGTTCGGGCTGCGCTCGGCCGCTCGCGGTCGCCGGTCTACTAGGCGTCACCCATCCCTTTTTCCTTTTCTGTTGCTTTTGTCTTTGGTTCTTTTTCACACCTGGTTTCATTTGCTTTCATTTCTGTGTGTATATATTTACCCTGTTGCCTGCCTGGGTTTGTGCGGGATTATTGTTTCATTGTGATGTGCTCGGTGAGGTTATGCCATTCTTTGTTTTCATGGATTCATAAGAGTGTTATTGTCTGACCTTTGTTTGTTCCTCCGTGCGTTTGTACGGGTTCTCTGTTGTTGAGGGCGTTGTACTTGTTTGATTGTGCCATACCTGTGTTGGTGGACTTGCCAATTAAAGTCTCAGACATCCCTGCTCTCCTGTGCCTGACTCCTTCACCTACCTTGTTCTGCCCCTGAACAGGCAGTTAACCCACTGTTCCTAGGCCGTCATTGAAAATAAGAATTTGTTCTTAACTGACTTGCCTAGTAAAATAAAGGTTAAAAAAAATGCAACATTATCACACCTATCTTCAGATCCTTCAGTTTATATTTACCTGTCTTCAGATCCTTCAACTTTGATGTATCTGTCTTCTGATCCTTCAACTTTGATGTATCTATCTTCAGATCCTTCAACTTTGACTTACCTATCTTCAGATCCTTCAACTTTGATGTATCTGTCTTCAGATCCTTCAACTTTGATTTATCTGTCTTCAGATCCTTCAACTTTGACTTAACTATCTTCAGATCCTTCAACTTTGACTTACCTATCTTCAGATCCTTCAACTTTGACTTACCTATCTTCAGATCCTTCAACTTTGACTTATCTATCTTCAGATCCTTCAGCTTTGACTTACCTATTTTCAGATCCTTCAACTTTGACTTATCTATCTTCAGATCCTTCAACTTTGACTTAACTTCAGATCCTCTTTTTGTTGCAGCCACATTTCTCCACCACAGTAACGTTTTAGAAAATAAAGACACGCACAAGAGACAACCGAAGAGAGAACCTCTGCTAACAGAGGTCACATACGACAACACAGATAAACAATGTTAATCTTACCAACGATGGCCTCCAGTCTTCTAATGTCGAGGGCCTCCTTGGCCATAGGTCAAAAGAACTAAGTAGAATGGGTAAGTACATTTCAATGGGGCTAGCAAACAGATAGGGTAAACAAATGTCTGTTTCGGCTAGCAAGCTTTTTGATCTGGTAGGAAGTTATATAAGCGGCTAAACAACGACATGAAGGCATTTATAAAACATAGAGGAAAGTTAAACTGCCAGATGGTGCCATCATAAGGGCTGTGAAAGACATGATGACAAAGGATGGAAGATCATTCAATTCAGGGGTTGTCAAAAACAATAGCTAGGCAACAACAACCAACTACTTCCTATTTTGTCTTCTGCGGTTTATGAAAAGCCGGTGTAGTCTAGCTGTAGTGTTGTGGCTGCTTATTTACTACCAACACAAGTAGTAAAAACTCTACCTGATTACTACTGAAAAGCCTGTGAAGTAAAGCTGTAGTGTTTTGAAAACTTATTTACCACTAATATCAAATTAAAAACTCTGCCTAATTACTACCTGAAACACGACTGTTTTCCTACTGAACACTATAAAATCTCTACCTGATTACTGAAAACTACTGTTTTGCTACTGGAGCACTATAAAATTTACCTGATTACTGAAAACTACTGTTTTGCTACTGAGCACTATAAAATTTACCTGATTACTGAAAACTACTGTTTTGCTACTGAACACTATAAAATCTCTACCTGATTACTGGAAACTACTGTTTTGCTACTGAACACTATAAAATCTTTATCTGATTACTGGAAACTACTGTTTTGCTACTGAACACTATAAAATCTCTACCTGATTAAAACTACTTGTACTGAACACTATAAAATCTTTATCTGATTACTGGAAACTACTGTTTTGCTACTGAACACTATAAAATCTCTACCTGATTACTGGAAACTACTGTTTTGCTACTGAACACTATAAAATCTTTATCTGATTACTGGAAACTACTGTTTTGCTACTGAACACTATGAAATCTTTATCTGATTACTGGAAACTACTGTTTTGCTACTGAACACTATAAAATCTTTATCTGATTACTGGAAACTACTGTTTTGCTACTGAACACTATAAAATCTTTATCTGATTACTGGAAACTACTGTTTTGCTACTGAACACTATAAAATCTTTATCTGATTACTGGAAACTACTGTTTTGCTACTGAACACTATAAAATCTCTACCTGATTACTACTTGAAACACTACTGTTTTGCTACTGAACACTATAAAATCTTTATCTGATTACTGGAAACTACTGTTTTGCTACTGAACACTATAAAATCTCTACCTGATTACTACTTGAAACACTACTGTTTTGCTACTGAACACTATAAAATCTCTACCTGATTACTACTTGAAACACTACTGTTTTGCTACTGAACCCTATAAAACTCTATTTGTGTATCTTGAGTAGTGCATTAACTACAGAACCCCTACACGTCTCTACATATTCACTACTGCACAAATTGATTTTGTGTAGTAATTCAGTAGTACTTTTTCATGAGTGCAGGGAGAGAGAAAAAAAATAGGGGGTCATTTGTGAATTTAAAAAAAAAATATATATATATATATATATATATATATATATTAACTACCGAAAACACTACGAAGATTTGAATTGATTTAAGCATCCAAAATGTAGTTAAATGACTATTAAAATAACATGTAATGGAACTGCTCCCCAACACTGTCGGCTTCCACGTCTCCTAGGTAACCTGGGGCCACGTTCTAGAGGTCAACACGTCCTCTTAATTCCTCCATTACAGAACCAGGTCTGCTTTGTGTCACTGTCAACGTGGAAAATGTGGATCATGTTTAGTGTCTCTACCAGACATATTGCTCTTTTAACTGCCTCCTTTGATAATTGTACGAGGACCAAACCACACGTACATACAGTATAAAATATAGAACACATACTTACTAAGAACTCGGCTAATACATCATACAGATTTGTCACTCAGATTTAGAAACCCATTTCTCATCTTCGTGTATGACTGCAGGATACACGCAGCACTGCCACAAAGCACAGTCGCCAGTTGAAAGTTACAATCTAAGTTGATTACAGGTATTAAACTAATTAAGATGTGAAAGCCTTTAGTCCTGTGCCATGTCTATATCCCATAGTCATCTATTTAGACAAACAAGCTCTCCATTGGCTAACACTAACCCGAACTGTGGGAAATAAAGTGTTGGGTCTGCTCTGTTGACATGCTTTATACAGGCCTCTTGAGAAATCCTTCAATCCTTCCTTTCCAAATGTCGTCTTGAATTACGTCCACTAGGCTGGCGTCTGTAGTGCCTGTGCTGCTTGCCAGCGACATTCGGTGTGTTTGAGCAGTAAGCCCCACAGAGCCGACTGTAGACGAAAGTTGGAGTGTGAAGTCGGGGGACTTGCATCTGTGACAGTCGAAAGCCGGGACACTGCACTGGGTTTTTACAACAGCAAGGCTCAGATGAACATGGCAGTGTGTCAACATAGCTGCTGTTGTTTAGAAACGTTTTTACTGCAATACATGTCTAAATAAACAGTTTGTGAGTGTGACATAACATGTGTACAATGAATTGTTTAAAGAGACATCTCAAATATCACTTTCATTTTGTATCCCCTGTAGCTTTAGAATCCCAGCGACATTGGTTCCTGTTTCAGTCGCATCTTTGGCTCCGCGCCTGAGTCAAACTAAAACACCCGAATGACCGGTTACATTGCAGGTGATGAGACTTCATGGCGACTTCATCAAACACTGCAGGTTTATGCAGTCGACATTAATGTCCGGACAATTTTTTTATAACCATAATGCAACACACTTTGAAAGGCGGTGACGAATGATTACAAACTTGACAAAGTGATCTGCTGGAAGAACGCGCCCATTGGGCTTGTTCCACATTGCAGCTGACAGTGCAGGCGACTGCCAACTGACTGATCTACAAATCACCTTGCATCATAGATAAATACTCATTATTATTTGTCGATCAGTCAGTCACAATTTACCCACGATCCATCACGGCCATGGACGTTGTTGGTCTGATGCCAAAATGACCAACTGATGTGACAGAGGGAGCAAGCTGTGTGCTGTGTCACCTCCCTCTCTAGTGGTCAGTGGGGGGATAACAGTCCTTCTCAGAGGTCCATTAGGACATATTAGGAAGCTTCATATTCACCATCACTACTGATGTGCTTTCCATGTAATTACATAGTCTTCTCGGGGGTCAAATCAAGCTTTCACGTCATCTGATAAAGTCCATTGCAGTTCATCTCAAGAGAATCACTGATTCAGTTTCCTTGTTAATCTCATTCCTACTGAACCAGATCCCTGTGTTTTAGCTCCAGGTGATTCAGTTCCTTGTTAATCTCAGTCCTACTGAACCAGATCCCTGTGTTATAGCAGCTCCAGGTGATTCAGTTCCTTGTTAATCTCAGTCGTACTGAATCAGATCCCTGTGTTTTGCTCCAGGTGATTCAGTTCCTTGTTAATCTCAGTCGTACTGAATCAGATCCCTGTGTTATAGCTCCAGGTGATTCAGTTCCTTGTTAATCTCAGTCGTACTGAATCAGATCCCTGTGTTTTAGCTCCAGGTGATTCAGTTCCTTGTTAATCTCAGTCGTACTGAATCAGATCCCTGTGTTTTAGCTCCAGGTGATTCAGTTCCTTGTTAATCTCATTCCTACTGAACCAGATCCCTGTGTTTTAGCTCCAGGTGATTCAGTTCCTTGTTAATCTCAGTCCTACTGAATCAGATCCCTGTGTTTTAGCTCCAGGTGATTCAGTTCCTTGTTAATCTCATTCCTACTGAATCAGATCCCTGTGTTTTAGCTCCAGGTGATTCAGTTCCTTGTTAATCTCATTCCTACTGAATCAGATCCCTGTGTTTTAGCTCCAGGTGATTCAGTTCCTTGTTAATCTCAGTCCTACTGAATCAGATCCCTGTGTTTTAGCTCCAGGTGATTCAGTTCCTTGTTAATCTCATTCCTACTGAATCAGATCCCTGTGTTTTAGCTCCAGGTGATTCAGTTCCTTGTTAATGTCATTCCTACTGAATCAGATCCCTGTGTTTTAGCTCCAGGTGATTCAGTTCCTTGTTAATCTCAGTCCTACTGAATCAGATCCCTGTGTTTTAGCTCCAGGTGATTCAGTTCCTTGTTAATCTCATTCCTACTGAATCAGATCCCTGTGTTTTAGCTCCAGGTGATTCAGTTCCTTGTTAATCTCATTCCTACTGAATCAGATCCCTGTGTTTTATCTCCAGGTGATTCAGTTCCTTGTTAATCTCATTCCTACTGAATCAGATCCCTGTGTTTTATCTCCAGGTGAATCAGTTTCTAGTGAATCCCTTTACAGCCCCTGAATCAACTTCCTGTCAATCAGATCCCAGACAGGGGCCTAACTATCAACACCTTGTCGAGTCCATGCCCCCAACGCATTTAGGCTGTTCTTAGGGCAAAAAAAGGGGAGGGCAACTCAATATTAGTAAGGGCGTTCCTCATGTTTGGTACACTCAGTGTATATTGCTAAGAATATGAGAGTAGGGGTGACTCCCCTTACCGGGGTCTCAAACCCTAGGCCAGCAACACCAATGACAAACACCCTAACCACAGTCCCAATAAGGGATCTCCTCTAGAAGAATCCCTAACCTCCTTAGACACTGTTACCAACCTGATAGGTGGAAGCAACAGGAAGAATGCACTTTTGAAGTCAATCTCAATCTCTGTTAAAAAAGTACAATCCTAGTGAATCAGGAGTATCATTAAAAATAGATTAATATGCCTCTGTCACGTTCTGACCTTAGTTTTTTGTTATGTCTTTGTTTTAGTATGGTCAGGGCGTGAGTTGGGTGAGTAGTCTATGTTCTTTTGTTATGTCTTTGTTTTAGTATGGTCAGGGCGTGAGTTGGGTGGGTAGTCTATGTTCTTTTGTTATGTCTTTGTTTTAGTATGGTCAGGGCGTGAGGTGGGTGGGTAGTCTATGTTCTTTTGTTATGTCTTTGTTTTAGTATGGTCAGGGCGTGAGGTGGGTGGGTAGTCTATGTTCTTTTGTTATGTCTTTGTTTTAGTATGGTCAGGGCGTGAGTTGGGTGGGTAGTCTATGTTCTTTTGTTATGTCTTTGTTTTAGTATGGTCAGGGCGTGAGGTGGGTGGGTAGTCTATGTTCTTTTGTTATGTCTTTGTTTTAGTATGGTCAGAGCGTGAGTTGGGTGAGTAGTCTATGTTCTTTTGTTATGTCTTTGTTTTAGTATGGTCAGGGCGTGAGTTGGGTGGGTAGTCTATGTTCTTTTGTTATGTCTTTGTTTTAGTATGGTCAGGGCGTGAGGTGGGTGGGTAGTCTATGTTCTTTTGTTATGTCTTTGTTTTAGTATGGTCAGAGCGTGAGTTGGGTGAGTAGTCTATGTTCTTTTGTTATGTCTTTGTTTTAGTATGGTCAGGGCGTGAGTTGGGTGGGTAGTCTATGTTCTTTTGTTATGTCTTTGTTTTAGTATGGTCAGGGCGTGAGTTGGGTGGGTAGTCTATGTTCTTTTGTTATGTCTTTGTTTTAGTATGGTCAGGGCGTGAGGTGGGTGGGTAGTCTATGTTCTTTTGTTATGTCTTTGTTTTAGTATGGTCAGGGCGTGAGGTGGGTGGGTAGTCTATGTTCTTTTGTTATGTCTTTGTTTTAGTATGGTCAGGGCGTGAGTTGGGTGGGTAGTCTATGTTCTTTTGTTATGTCTTTGTTTTAGTATGGTCAGGGCGTGAGGTGGGTGGGTAGTCTATGTTCTTTTGTTATGTCTTTGTTTTAGTATGGTCAGGGCGTGAGGTGGGTGGGTAGTCTATGTTCTTTTGTTATGTCTTTGTTTTAGTATGGTCAGGGCGTGAGGTGGGTGGGTAGTCTATGTTCTTTTTTCAACGTTGTGGTTTTGTGTTTGGCGTGGTGTGGTTCTCAATTAGAGGCAGGTGTCGTTCATTGTCTATGATTGAGAATCATACCTAGGTAGCCTTTTCCCACCTGTGTGGGTGATTATTTTCTGTTATGTGTTTGTCACCTTTCAGAACTGTTTCATTCTCCTTTTTTATTTTGTTTAGTGTTCCCTGTTTAAGAATATAGTGATGAACACGCACGACGCTGCGCTTTGTCCTCACTCATTCCAACGACGAGCGTTACAGCCTACTCGACATTATACAACGACAGTAGGCCCTTCAATTGCTGAAATAAGCTGTTTAAAATGAATGATGAGAATAGTCAGATTAACTGATAGCTGACACAGCCATGGCGGAGCAGCAGGAAGATGGGAGTACAGTGAATCAAGAGGATGTGAGTTCATATCCCAGGTGAGGACATGTTCAATAATAATTACTCTATAAATAAACATGCACAATGTCATTATTTATGTCAAATATGTCATGAAAACAGTGTATTTTAAAAGCACTGTGTGAGTGAGTGTCTAACTCGTCAACAGACAAAGAGCTACGAATGGATCAAGGAGTTCACCAATCAGGGACTTCATTGGCTCGGAAACAGTAACAAGATGGGAAGTGTAATTAATGTTTCCTGGACACATGAATGTTTTTGCAACGTTCCCATGAAACGTGTCTAGAACATTAATATCTTATGTTCTGATAACATGACAACCATGTTTTGTGTATGTTTGGTGAAATGTTGGCAGAATATGCTCCTATTGCACAGAACCCGGAAGCATGAATGTTCTGCAATGTTCTCATTTAACGTGTCTAGAACATTAATATCGTATCTTCGGAGAACATGGCAACCGTGTTCTGTATATGTTTGGTGGAACGTTGATGGAATAGTCTCCTAAACCACAGAACTCCAAACCCACTTAAACTCCTCAAGCAGATAAGTCATGAATCAATAACCTCTGCTGTCCAACCAGCCGCCCTCCTGCTCCAGAAGGGTAGGAGTGCCAGTTGAAATAGGGGAAACATGATGGAAAAGGAGACGATCATCTCGTCTTTAGCGCGTGTCTGCGTGTACGTTCTCAGCTTCCCCTGCCGGCCTACACCGTGGGTCATCATGGATGGAGGTTTTCCCTGTGACCTGGCCAGTGGGTCCATGCCAATAATGCAGATCACTTCTTCCCAAGCTGTCCAAGCTGTCCAAGCTGACATTTCTCAATAAGACCATTGTGTGATGCTTCCTCCACGCTCTGCTCTCTCTCTCTCAAGACTCATGTCATATTCAGGCATGTCTATATCTATATTTACTGGTCAAAATATTCACAACACATTGTGGTATTTATATCGGAATTTGTTCTGCATAGTGCCTGTCCATAACCGGTCTATCCGTAAACATACACATCCTTTTGTTAAGTATTCAGAACCGTCTGTCCACTGAGGTCAACTTAGCGTGAGATGTATGTTGAGGTAACGTGTCCTTTTGGCTCCATCTACACTGGCTACATTGTGGGCTACTTCACACCAGTAATGAAACTCAGTTCCAACTTCATGCATAGTACTGTTGTTTTATTTAACAAAACATACATGACACATATTACACTGTTTTTATGGTTTTGGACAGCCACCTGTCACTTTTAATTCCCTCAAGCATGTTTGGAGGTAGGTGGCTGTTTATGCATGTTCTGTATTGTCGATGTTAACTAAGCGTGTTCAATGACGACACAGAAACAAAGACCGCAGTAAAGTAATTATTAATATTGCATTAGAAAACAAATTTGTATGTAAATGTGTCCACAAACCATAGCAACCCAACTCCACTCTGCTTAATGAATAATGCATGAGCTGAGCCTACGACACGTCCCAAATGGCACCCTATTCCCTTTTAAAGAGCACTACTTTTGACCAGGGTCCATAGGGTAGTGCACAACTATATAGGGGCTAGTGTGAAATTTGGACTGTAACCTGAGCCCCCACCAAGCCTCTCATTGCAGCAGAGAACTGCATCACCCCCCTTACTGGGGTTGAACTTTAATTTAGGCAAAACAGTTTAGGTACAAATTGATTTCAATTGATTGATTTCATTAATGCGTCCCATGGGATTTCAGTGGGTCATCTCAGAATACCAAGGTTTTTTAGAATAAGGATAAGGTTCAGCTACTGGATTTGGAAAAACCAAAGCCAGAATGAGCTATTCTATTACAGCAAAAAACAGATGGTGTCACTGTTGTCTACAGATTGTTTGAGTCTTATCTATATATCTATGAACTGTTCAATATTAGCACTTAATTAATGAGAGACTGGAGCTGTATAATCTGACCTAATATTTGTGGTGCACTTATTAGTATACATATACATATCTCTATTCAAACATAATTAAAAACTATGCAAACGACATATGAGAGAGAGGGGGGAGAGAGTGAAATGTGCAAAAATATCCTCTGTGTTCAACGTAAAACACCAAATAATGCAAGCAGAGCAGAATTAGGCCGATACCCACTAATGATCAAAATCCGGAAAAGAGCTGTTAAATTCTACAACCACCTAAAAGGGAAGGATTCCCAAACCTTCCATAACAAAGCCATCATCTACAGAGAGATGAACCTGAAGAGTCCCCTAAGCAAGCTGGTCCTGGGGCTCTGGTCACAAAGAGACCCCATAGAGCCCCAGGACAGCAACACAATTAGACCCAACCAAATCCTGAGAAAACAAAAAGAGAATTACTTGATACATTGGAAAGAATTAACAAAAAAACAAAGCAAACGAGAATGCTATTTGGGCCTACACAGGGAGTACACAGCGGCAGAATACCTGACCACTGTGACTGACCCTACACAGGGAGTACACAGCGGCAGAATACCTGACCACTGTGACTGACCCTACACAGGGAGTACACAGCGGCAGAATACCTGACCACTGTGACTCACCCTACACAGGGAGTACACAGCGGCAGAATACCTGACCACTGTGACTGACCCTACACAGGAGTACACAGCGGCAGAATACCTGAGCCACTGTGACTCACCCTACACAGGGAGTACACAGCGGCAGAATACCTGACCACTGTGACTCACCCTACACAGGGAGTACACAGCGGCAGAATACCTGACCACTGTGACTCACCCTACACAGGGAGTACACAGCGGCAGAATACCTGACCACTGTGACTGACCCTACACAGGGAGTACACAGCGGCAGAATACCTGACCACTGTGACTCACCCTACACAGGGAGTACACAGTGGCAGAATACCTGACCACTGTGACTGACCCTACACAGGGAGTACACAGCGGCAGAATACCTGACCACTGTGACTCACCCTACACAGGGAGTACACAGCGGCAGAATACCTGACCACTGTGACTCACCCTACACAGGGAGTACACAACGGCAGAATACCTGACCACTGTGACTGACCCTACACAGGGAGTACACAGCGGCCAGAATACCTGACCACTGTGACTCACCCCTACACAGGGAGTACACAGTGGCAGAATACCTGACCACTGTGACTGACCCTACACAGGGAGTACACAGCGGCAGAATACCTGACCACTGTGACTCACCCTACACAGGGAGTACACAGCGGCAGAATACCTGACCACTGTGACTCACCCTACACAGGAGTACACA
>NC_088240.1:98722827-98727385 GCF_036934945.1 Oncorhynchus masou masou | reverse complement strand
TAACTCCCCATCGTGATAAACTGGACCAGTCTGATCATCCGACAGTAACTCCCCATCGTGATAAACTGGACCAGTCTGATCATCCGACCAGTAACTCCCCATCGTGATAAACTGGACCAGTCTGATCATCTGACAGTAACTCCCCATCGCGGATAAACTGACCAGCCCGATCATCTGACCGCTACTTCTCATCGTGATAACCGGACCAGTCTGATCATCCAACCGCAACACCCCATCGCGGATAAACTGACCAGTCGATCATCCAACCTGCACTCCCATCGCGGATAAACTGGACCAGTCTGATCATCCAACCATAACTCCCCATCGTGATAAACTGGACCAGTCTGATCATGACAGTAACTCCCCATCGTGATAAACTGGACCAGTCTGATCATCTGACAGTAACATCGCGGATAAACTGACCAGTCTGATCATCCCCATCGTAATAAACTGGACCAGTCTGATCATCCAACCATAACTCCCCATCGTGATAAACTGGATCATCTGAGTCTGATCATAAATCTGACAGTTACTCCCCATCGTGGATAAACTGGACCAGTCTGATCATCTGACATAACTCCCATCGTGATAAACTGGACCAGTCTGATCATCTGACCTTCTTAATGAACCTAGTTTACATGATGTTCTGCAGATTAAAGGGACAATCCACTCGAACTACAGTATGTGTTGGTATTGTTCCAATAGTCGTCTGTTGATTCAGTCCCAATGTGTTTTGCGTCATCATGATGCTGTGGCCAGTGACACTTTGCTTCTAGAAAGTCCATTATCTTGACATGATGCTCTGGCCAGTGACACTTTGCTTCTAGAAAGTCTATTATCTTGAAAATGTGATTGCTGACATGCAAAACATATTGGGACTGTATCAACAATGGACTAATGGAAAATAATACCAAAAGATTGTGTGGTGGAAAAACCACTCAAACTCACACACACATATATAGCTAATAAAACCTTGCCTATCCTTGACAGGTGCCGTAGGGATGGGCTGACAGCCTTTAGTTAATGCAGGGTTTGACTATGTGTCTTGGTAAATGAAAAAGGCAACAGGTCTTAATTCTTCTACAGGACAGAGAGAGAATAGGAGGAAGGAACCTACCTGCATGTCCATCATTAAGCCGGTTATCTACACAAGCAATGTCAAGGAAACCCGCATTCACATGCTGAATCAAACTCCTTCGTCTAGTTGTATATAACCAGGCCACATACCCCGACCTTCATTTCCCTTCCAGTTACCCCTGACTCGTTGCCTTCCAGTTACCCCCTGCCTTCATTTCTTCCAGTTACCCCGGCCTTCATTTCCCTTCCAGTTACCCCGACCTTCATTTCCCTTCCAGTTACCCCGACCTGCATTTCCCCTTCCAGTTACCCCGACCTGCATTTCCCCTTCCAGTTACCCCGACCTGCATTTCCCCTTCCAGTTACCCCAGCTCATTTCCTTCCAGTTACCTCGGCCTTCATTTCCCTTCCAGTTACCCCCGACCTGCATTTCCCTTCCAGTTACCCCCGGCCTTCATTTCCCTTCCAGTTACCCCGGCCTTCATTTCCCTTCCAGTTACCCCGGCCTTCATTTCCCTTCCAGTTACCCCGGCCTTCATTTCCCTTCCAGTTACCCCGGCCTTCATTTCCCTTCCAGTTACCCCGACCTTCATGTCCCTTCCAGTTACCCCGACCTTCATTTCCCTTCTAGTTACCCTGACCTTCATTTCCCTTCTAGTTACCCTGACCCTCATTTCCCCTTCCAGTTACCCTGACCTGCATTTCCCTTCTAGTTACCCCGACCTTCATTTCCCTTCTAGTTACTCAAAAGGAAAAGCAGTGGAACAGATGACTGGACAACAGAACTATTGTGTCTGTTCTGTCATGGAGCATAGAGGAGCCTAATGATCCATTCCAGCTGTACTGAGGTTCTGGAACCACAACACAGTAACTGAGGCAGCATGGGCAGAAAGACAGAGGCTGTATTTCAACCAGATCTTTCACGTGAGTAGTGTTGTCCATCCATATGACCTGCATGAACCACATGGCTGTACAGACTGTAGCTAGGCCACTAGCAGGCAGGGGTTTGGCTGTACAGACTGTAGCTCGGCCACTAGCAGGCAGGAGGTTTGGCTGTCCAGAGAAACAGAGACTGGTTTGGCTGTCCAGAGAAACAGAGACTGGTTTGGCTGTCCAGAGAAACAGAGACTGGTTTGGCTGTCCAGAGAAACAGATTGTAGCTAGGCCACTGGAAAGGAGCTGAACTGTTGCTTGGCAGCTTAACAGGCAAGGGGTGGCTCTAATAATACATACTATAACAAGGCCTGGACTCAAGAGGCAAAAACAATGGGAAATCATGGCAAAAAACATGAAAAAGGTAGGCTAATAGTTTAACAATGGACAAAACTAGCATAACGTCAGCTGTCTGATGAAAACCTTGTAACTCCAATTATATATATTTTTTACATTACCGCTTTAAATTAACTCCCTCAATGTTCTCTGAACATTTCATGACTCAAGGACACAAAACATTTATTCAAAATATATAAAAAAGTTTCATAATGGAATGTTCCAATTCCTGAAAAGTTTCTGTTTTGAAGGTTTTGGACTGAGACGATAAGTTAAATGTATGAAGAGGTTTTCAGACAGACGATAAGTTAAATGTATGAAGAGGCTTTCGGACAGAGACGATCATTAAATGTATGAAGAGGTTTTCGGACGGAGACGATAAGTTAAATGTATGAAGAGGTTTTCAGACAGAGACGATAAGTTAAATGTATGAAGAGGTTTTCAGACAGAGACGATAAGTTAAATGTATGAAGAGGCTTTTGGACAGAGACGATAAGTTAAATGTATGGCTAATTGATTTACTAGGACTGATAATGTTGTCAACTGCATAACAGATGAACGCATTATATTGATAAGCAGGTAAAGGATACAACGATGCAGAGCCAGTTGAAGAGCAGCATGAACACAAAGTCAGCCGGACGCCCATCAAACGCCCCTGGAAGAGATGTATGAGAGAGAGGAGATATGAGAGGGAGAGAGGATAGAGAGGGAGAGAGGATAGGGAAAGAGAGGGAGAGAGGATAGAGAGGGAGAGAGGATAGGGAAAGAGAGGGAGAGAGGATAGAGAGGGAGAGAGGATAGAGAGGGAGAGAGGATAGGGAAAGAGAGGAGAGGATAGAGAGGGAGAGAGGATAGGGAAAGAGAGGGAGGAGATAGAGAGGAAAGGATAGAGAGGGAGAGAGGATAGGGAAAGAGAGATAGAGAGAGGATATGAGAGGATAGGAGGATAGAGAGGAGATATGAGAGGAAGAGAGGATAGAGAGGGAGGAGGATAGAAAGGGGAGAGATGAGAGGATAGAGAGGAGAGAGGGAGATATGAGAGGAAGGATGAGAGGGAGAGAGGATAGGGAAAGAGAGGGAGAGAGAGAGGGAGAGAGAGAAGAGGGATATGAGAGGGATAGAGAGGATAGAGAGAGGGAGAGGATAGGGAAAGAGAGGGAGAGAGGGATAGAGAGGGAGAGAGAGATGGAGAAGAGATATGAGAGGAAGAGGAGATATGAGAGGAAGAGATGTATGAGAGAGAGAGGAGATATGAGAGGGAGAGAGGATAGAGAGGGAGAGAGGATAGAGAGGGAGAGAGGATAGGGAAAGAGAGGAAGAGAGGATAGAGAGGGAGAGAGGATAGAGAGGGAGAGAGGATAGGGAAAGAGGGAGAGGATAGAGAGGGAGAGAGGATAGAGGAGATATGAGAGGATAGAGAGGATAGAGAGGGAGAGAGGATAGGGAAAGAGAGGGAGAGAGGATAGAGAGGGAGAGAGAGGATAGAGAAGAGATATGAGAGGAAGAGGAGATATGAGAGGAAGAGATGTATGAGAGAGAGGAGATATGAGAGGGAGAGAGGATAGAGAGGGAGAGAGGATAGAGAGGGAGAGAGGATAGAGAGGGAGAGAGGATAGAGAGGGAGAGAGGATAGGGAAAGAGAGGGAGAGAGGATAGAGAGGGAGAGAGGAAAGAGAGGGAGAGAGGAAAGAGAGGGAGAGAGGATAGAGAGGGAGAGAGGATAGGGAAAGAGAGGGAGAGAGGATAGAGAGGGAGAGAGGATAGAGAGGGAGAGAGGATAGGGAAAGAGAGGGAGAGAGGATAGAGAATAGATATGAGAGGATAGAGAGGAGATATGAGAGGATAGAGAGGAGATATGAGAGGAAGAGAGGATAGAGGGAGAGAGGATAGGGAAAGAGGGAGAGAGGATAGAGAGGGAGAGAGAGGATAGAGAGGAGATATGAGAGGATAGAGAGGGAGAGAGGATAGGGAAAGAGAGGATAGAGAGGGAGAGAGGATAGAGAGGGAGAGAGGATAGGGAAAGAGGGAGAGGATAGAGAGGGAGAGAGAGGATAGAGGAGATATGAGAGGATAGAGAGGATAGAGAGGGAGAGAGGATAGGGAAAGAGAGGGAGAGAGGATAGAGAGGGAGAGAGAGGATAGAGAAGATATGAGAGGATAGAGAGGAGATATGAGAGGAAGAGATGTATGAGAGAGAAGAGATAGGAGAGGG